>NW_027286247.1:0-33428 GCF_022747635.1 Hetaerina americana
TCAATGCACACAAATCAATCGAAGATGTTTCCATAGGCTTGATTATTGTTCATTATTAACCAATAAACAAAATGAAACCTCGAAATCAACCTAAAAGCCAGGAAAAACCCCAATAAACGCATTCTATTCATCCTTTTTGCGGGTAATTGTTGAACAAATAATCCATAAACAATGCGCAAAACCATGTTCTTCTGTTTTAAGAGTCAATGTTTAAGGCGTATCTATGGCAGCTTTTACATTTTTAGAAATTTGTATCCTTCTGCATCCAGCGATTACAACTGCCATCCCTCACCCCCCTCCACACACAATTTGCTTAAAATGTGAAATACTCAATGCACACAAATCAATCGAAGATGTTTCCATAGGCTTGATTATTGTTCATTATTAACAAATAAACAAAATGAAACCTCGAAATCAACCTAAAAGCGTGGAAAAACCCCAATAAACGCATTCTATTCATCCTTTTTGCGGGTAATTGTTGAACAAATAATCCATAAACAATGCGCAAAACCATGTTCTTCTGTTTTAAGAGTCAATGTTTAAGGCGTATCTATGGCAGCTTTTACATTTTTAGAAATTTGTATCCTTCTGCATCCAGCGATTACAACTGCCATCCCTCACCCCCCTCCACACACAATTTGCTTAAAATGTGAAATACTCAATGCACACAAATCAATCGAAGATGTTTCCATAGGCTTGATTATTGTTCATTATTAACCAATAAACAAAATGAAACCTCGAAATCAACCTAAAAGCCAGGAAAAACCCCAATAAACGCATTCTATTCATCCTTTTTGCGGGTAATTGTTGAACAAATAATCCATAAACAATGCGCAAAACCATGTTCTTCTGTTTTAAGAGTCAATGTTTAAGGCGTATCTATGGCAGCTTTTACATTTTTAGAAATTTGTATCCTTCTGCATCCAGTGATTACAACTGCCATCCCTCACCCCCCTCCACACACAATTTGCTTAAAATGTGAAATACTCAATGCACACAAATCAATCGAAGATGTTTCCATAGGCTTGATTATTGTTCATTATTAACAAATAAACAAAATGAAACCTCGAAATACACCTAAAAGCGTGGAAAAACCCCAATAAACGAATCCTATTCATCCTTTTTGCGGGTAATTGTTGAACAAATAATCCATAAACAATGCGCAAAACCACGTTCTTCTGTTTTAAGAGTCAATGTTTCAGGCGTATCTATGGCAGCTGTTACATTTTTAGAAATTTGTATCCTTCTGCATCCAGCGATTACAACTGCCATCCCTCACCCCCCTCCACACACAATTTGCTTAAAATGTGAAATACTAAATGCACACAAATCAATCGAAGATGTTTCCATAGGCTTGATTATTGTTCAATATTAACAAATAAACAAAATGAAACCTCGAAATCAACCTAAAAGCCAGGAAAAACCCCAATAAACGCATTCTATTCATCCTTTTTGCGTGTAATTGTTAAACAAATAATCCATAAACAATGCGCAAAACCACGTTCTTCTGTTTTAAGAGTCAATGTTTAAGGCGTATCTAAAGCAGCTGTTACATTTTTAGAAATTTGTATCCTTCTGCATCCAGCGATTACAACTGCCATCCCTCACCCCCCTCCACACACAATTTGCTTAAAATGTGAAATACTCAATGCACACAAATCAATCGAAGATGTTTCCATAGGCTTGATTATTGTTCATTATTAACAAAAAAACTAAATGAACTCTCGAAATCAACCTAAAAGCCAGGAAAAACCCCAATAAACGCATTCTATTCATCCTTTTTGCGGGTAATTGTTGAACAAATAATCCATAAACAATGCGCAAAACAACCACGTTTTTCTGTTTTAAGAGTCAATGTTTAAGGCGTATCTAAAGCAGCTGTTACATTTTTAGAAATTTGTATCCTTCTGCATCCAGCGATTACAACTGCCATCCCTCACCCCCCTGCACACACAATTTGCTTAAAATGTGAAATACTCAATGCACACAAATCAATCGAAGATGTTTCCATAGGCTTGATTATTGTTCAATATTAACAAATAAACAAAATGAAACCTCGAAATCAACCTAAAAGCCAGGAAAAACCCCAATAAACGCATTCTATTCATCCTTTTTGCGTGTAATTGTTAAACAAATAATCCATAAACAATGCGCAAAACCACGTTCTTCTGTTTTAAGAGTCAATGTTTAAGGCGTATCTAAAGCAGCTGTTACATTTTTAGAAATTTGTATCATTCTGAATCCAGCGATTACAACTGCCATCCCTCACCCCCCTCCACACACAATTTGCTTAAAATGTGAAATACTCAATGCACACAAATCAATCGAAGATGTTTCCATAGGCTTGATTATTGTTCATTATTAACAAAAAAACTAAATGAACTCTCGAAATCAACCTAAAAGCCAGGAAAAACCCCAATAAACGCATTCTATTCATCCTTTTTGCGGGTAATTGATGAACAAATAATCCATAAACAATGCGCAAAACCACGTTTTCTGTTTTAAGAGTCAATGTTTAAGGCGTATCTAAAGCAGCTGTTACATTTTAGAAATTTGTATCCTTCTGCATCCAGCGATTACAACTGCCATCCCTCACCCCCCTGCACACACAATTTGCTTAAAATGTGAAATACTCAATGCACACAAATCAATCGAAGATGTTTCCATAGGCTTGATTATTGTTCAATATTAACAAATAAACAAAATGAAACCTCGAAATCAACCTAAAAGCCAGGAAAACCCCAATAAACGCATCCTATTCATCCTTTTTGCGGGTAATTGTTGAACAAATAATCCATAAACAATGCGCAAAACCACGTTCTTCTGTTTTAAGAGTCAATGTTTAAGGCGTATCTAAAGCAGCTGTTACATTTTTAGAAATTTGTATCCTTCTGCATCCAGCGATTACAACTGTCATCCCTCACCCCCCTCCACACACCATTTGCTTAAAATGTGAAATACTCAATGCACACAAATCAATCGAAGATGTTTCCATAGGCTTGATTATTGTTCATTATTAACAAATAAACAAAATGAAACCACGATATCAACCTAAAAGCGAGGAAAAACCCCAATAAACGCATCCTATTCATCCTTTTTGCGGGTAATTGTTGAACAAATAATCAGTAAATAATTCGCGAAACCACGTTCTTCTGTTTTAAGAGTCAATGTTTAAGGCGTATCTAAGGCAGCTGTTACATTTTTAGAAATTTGTATCCTTCTGCATCCAGCGATTACAACTGCCATCCCTCACCCCCCTCCACACACAATTTGCTTAAAATGTGAAATACTCAATGCACACAAATCAATCGAAGATGTTTCCATTGGCTTGATTATTGTTCATTATTAACAAATAAACAAAATGAAACCTCGAAATCAACCTAAAAGCCAGGAAAAACCCCAATAAACGCATCCTATTCATCCTTTTTGCGGGTAATTGTTGAACAAATAATCAATAAAAAATGAGCAAAACCACGTTCTTCTCTTTTAAGAGTCAATGTTTAAGGCGTATCTAAGGCAGCTGTTACATTTTTAGAAATTTGTATCCTTCTGCATCCAGCGATTACAACTGCCATCACTCACCCCCCTCCACACACAATTTGCTTAAAATGTGAAATACTCAATGCACACAAATCAATCGAAGATGTTTCCATAGGCTTGATTATTGTTAATTATTAACAAATAAACAAAATGAAGCCTCGAAATCAACCTAAAAGCCAGGAAAAACCCCAATAAACGCATCCTATTCATCCTTTTTGCGGGTAATTGTTGAACAAATAATCAATAAAAAATGAGCAAAACCACGTTCTTCTCTTTTAAGAGTCAATGTTTAAGGCGTATCTAAGGCAGCTGTTACATTTTTAGAAATTTGTATCCTTCTGCATCCAGCGATTACAACTGCCATCCCTCACCCCCCTCCACACACAATTTGCTTAAAATGTGAAATACTCAATGCACACAAATCAATCGAAGATGTTTCCATAGGCTTGATTATTGTTAATTATTAACAAATAAACAAAATGAAACCTCGAAATCAACCTAAAAGCCAGGAAAAACCCCAATAAACGCATCCTATTCATCCTTTTTGCGGGTAATTGTTGAACAAATAATCAATAAACAATGCGCAAAACCACGTTCTTCTGTTTTAAGAGTCAATGTTTGAGGCGTATCTAAGGCAGCTGTTACATTTTTAGAAATTTGTATCCTTCTGCATCCAGCGATTACAACTGCCATCCCTCACCCCCCTCCACCCACAATTTGCTTAAAATGTGAAATACTCAATGCACACAAATCAATCGAAGATGTTTCCATAGGCTTGATTATTGTTAATTATTAACAAATAAACAAAATGAAACCTCGAAATCAACCTAAAAGCCAGGAAAAACCCCAATAAACGCCTTTTTGCGGGTAATTGTTGAACAAATAATCAATAAATAACGCGCGAAACCACGTTCTTCTGTTTTAAGAGTCAATGTTTAAGGCGTATCTAAGGCAGCTGTTACATTTTTAGAAATTTGTATCCTTCTGCATCCAGCGATTACAACTGCCATCCCTCACCCCCCTCCACCCACAATTTGCTTAAAATGTGAAATAATCAATGCACACAAATCAATCGAAGATGTTTCCATAGGCTTGATTATTGTTCATTATTAACAAATAAACAAAATGAAACCTCGAAATCAACCTAAAAGCCAGGAAAAACCCCAATAAACGCATCCTATTCATCCTTTTTGCGGGTAATTGTTGAACAAATAATCAATAAAAAATGAGCAAAACCTCGTTCTTCTCTTTTAAGAGTCAATGTTTAAGGCGTATCTAAGGCAGCTGTTACATTTTTAGAAATTTGTATCCTTCTGCATCCAGCGATTACAACTGCCATCCCTCACCCCCCTCCACACACAATTTGCTTAAAATGTGAAATACTCAATGCACACAAATCAATCGAAGATGTTTCCATAGGCTTGATTATTGTTAATTATTAACAAATAAACAAAATGAAACCTCGAAATCAACCTAAAAGCCAGGAAAAACCCCAATAAACGCATCCTATTCATCCTTTTTGCGGGTAATTGTTGAACAAATAATCAATAAAAAATGAGCAAAACCTCGTTCTTCTCTTTTAAGAGTCAATGTTTAAGGCGTATCTAAGGCAGCTGTTACATTTTTAGAAATTTGTATCCTTCTGCATCCAGCGATTACAACTGCCATCCCTCACCCCCCTCCACACACAATTTGCTTAAAATGTGAAATACTCAATGCACACAAATCAATCGAAGATGTTTCCATAGGCTTGAATATTGTTAATTATTAACAAATAAACAAAATGAAAAATCGAAATCAACCTAAAAGCCAGGAAAAACCCCAATAAACGCATCCTATTCATCCTTTTTGCGGGTAATTGTTGAACAAATAATCAATAAACAATGCGCAAAACCACGTTCTTCTGTTTTAAGAGTCAATGTTTGAGGCGTATCTAAGGCAGCTGTTACATTTTTAGAAATTTGTATCCTTCTGCATCCAGCGATTACAACTGCCATCCCTCACCCCCCTCCACACACAATTTGCTTAAAATGTGAAATACTAAATGCACACAAATCAATCGAAGATGTTTCCATAGGCTTGATTATTGTTAATTATTAACAAATAAACAAAATGAAACCTCGAAATCAACCTAAAATATAGGAAAAACCCCAATAAACGCATTCTATTCATCCTTTTTGCGGGTAATTGTTGAACAAATAATCCATAAACAATGCGCAAAACCACGTTCTTCTGTTTTAAGAGTCAATGTTTAAGGCGTATCTAAGGCAGCTGTTACATTTTTAGAAATTTGTATCCTTCTGCATCCAGCGATTACAACTGCCATCCCTCACCCCCCTCCACACACAATTTGCTTAAAATGTGAAATACTCAATGCACACAAATCAATCGAAGATGTTTCTTTAGGCTTGATTATTGTTAATTATTAACAAATAAACAAAATGAAACCTCGAAATCAACCTAAAAGCCAGGAAAAACCCCAATAAACGCATCCTATTCATCCTTTTTGCGGGTAATTGTTGAACAAATAATCCATAAACAATGCGCAAAACCACGTTCTTCAGTTTTAAGAGTCAATGTTTAAGGCGTATCTATGGCAGCTGTTACATTTTTAGAAATTTGTATCCTTCTGCTTCCAGCGATTACAACTGCCATCCCTCACCCCCCTCCACACACAATTTGCTTAAAATGTGAAATACTCAATGCACACAAATCAATCGAAGATGTTTCCATAGGCTTGATTATTGTTAATTATTAACAAAATAAACAAAATGAAACCTCGAAATCAACCTAAAAGCCAGGAAAAAACCCCAATAAACGCATCCTATTCATCCTTTTTGCGGGTAATTGTTGAACAAATAATCCATAAACAATGCGCAAAACCACGTTCTTCTGTTTTAAGAGTCAATGTTTGAGGCGTATCTAAGGCAACTGTTACATTTTTAGAAATTTGTATCCTTCTGCTTCCAGCGATTAAAACTGCCATCCCTCACCCCCCTCCACACACAATTTGCTTAAAATGTGAAATACTCAATGCACACAAATCAATCGAAGATGTTTCTTTAGGCTTGATTATTGTTAATTATTAACAAATAAACAAAATGAAACCTCGAAATCAACCTAAAAGCCAGGAAAAACCCCAATAAACGCATCCTATTCATCCTTTTTGCGGGTAATTGTTGATCAAATAATCCATAAACAATGCGCAAAACCACGTTCTTCTGTTTTAAGAGTCAATGTTTAAGGCGTATCTAAGGCAGCTGTTACATTTTTAGAAATTTGTATCCTTCTGCTTCCAGCAATTAAAACTGCCATCCCTCACCCCCCTCCACACACAATTTGCTTAAAATGTGAAATACTAAATGCACACAAATCAATCGAAGATGTTTCTTTAGGCTTGATTATTGTTAATTATTAACAAATAAACAAAATGAAACCTCGAAATCAACCTAAAAGCCAGGAAAAACCCCAATAAACGCATCCTATTCATCCTTTTTGCGGGTAATTGTTGAACAAATAATCAATAAACAATGCGCAAAACCACGTTCTTCTGTTTTAAGAGTCAATGTTTAAGGCGTATCTAAGGCAGCTGTTACATTTTTAGAAATTTGTATCCTTCTGCATCCAGCGATTACAACTGCCATCCCTCACCCCCCTCCACACACAATTTGCTTAAAATGTGAAATACTCAATGCACACAAATCAATCGAAGATGTTTCTTTAGGCTTGATTATTGTTAATTATTAACAAATAAACAAAATGAAACCTCGAAATCAACCTAAAAGCCAGGAAAAACCCCAATAAACGCATCCTATTCATCCTTTTTGCGGGTAATTGTTGAACAAATAATCCATAAACAATGCGCAAAACCACGTTCTTCAGTTTTAAGAGTCAATGTTTAAGGCGTATCTATGGCAGCTGTTACATTTTTAGAAATTTGTATCCTTCTGCATCCAGCGATTACAACTGCCATCCCTCACCCCCCTCCACACACAATTTGCTTAAAATGTGAAATACTCAATGCACACAAATCAATCGAAGATGTTTCTTTAGGCTTGATTATGGTTAATTATTAACAAATAAACAAAATGAAACCTCGAAATCAACCTAAAAGCCAGGAAAAACCCCAATAAACGCATCCTATTCATCCTTTTTGCGGGTAATTGTTGAACAAATAATCAATAAACAATGCGCAAAACGACGTTCTTCTGTTTTAAGAGTCAATGTTTGAGGCGTATCTAAGGCAACTGTTACATTTTTAGAAATTTGTATCCTTCTGCATCCAGCGATTACAACTGCCATCCCTCACCCCCCTCCACACACGATTTGCTTAAAATGTGAAATACTCAATGCACACAAATCAATCGAAGATGTTTCCATAGGCTTGATTATTGTTCATTATTAACAAATAAACAAAATGAAACCTCGAAATCAACCTAAAAGCCAGGAAAAAACCCCAATAAACGCATTCTATTCATCCTTTTTGCGGGTAATTGTTGAACAAATAATCAATAAACAATGCGCGAAACGACGATCTTCTGTTTTAAGAGTCAATGTTTGAGGCGTATCCAAGGCAACTGTTTACATTTTTAGAAATTTGTATCCTTCTGCATCCAGCGATTACAACTGCCATCCCTCACCCCCCTCCACACACAATTTGCTTAAAATGTGAAATACTCAATGCACACAAATCAATCGATGATGTTTCTTTAGGCTTGATTATGGTTAATTATTAACAAATAAACAAAATGAAACCTCGAAATCAACCTAAAAGCCAGGAAAAACCCCAATAAACGCATTCTATTCATCCTTTTTGCGGGTAATTGTTGAACAAATAATCAATAAACAATGCGCGAAACGACGTTCTTCTGTTTTAAGAGTCAATGTTTGAGGCGTATCTAAGGCAACTGTTACATTTTTAGAAATTTGTATCCTTCTGCATCCAGCGATTACAACTGCCATCCCTCACCCCCCTCCACACACAATTTGCTTAAAATGTGAAATACTCAATGCACACAAATCAATCGAAGATGTTTCCTTAGGCTTGATTATTGTTCATTATTAACAAATAAACAAAATGAAGCCTCGAAATCAACCTAAAAGCCAGGAAAAACCCCAATAAACGCATTCTATTCATCCTTTTTGCGGGTAATTGTTGAACAAATAATCAATAAACAATGCGCGAAACGACGTTCTTCTGTTTTAAGAGTCAATGTTTGAGGCGTATCTAAGGCAACTGTTACATTTTTAGAAATTTGTATCCTTCTGCATCCAGCGATTACAACTGCCATCCCTCACCCCCCTCCACACACAATTTGCTTAAAATGTGAAATACTCAATGCACACAAATCAATCTTAGATGTTTCCATAGGCTTGATTATTGTTCATTATTAACAAATAAACAAAATGAAACCTCGAAATCAACCTAAAAGCCAGGAAAAACCCCAATAAACGCATTCTATTCATCCTTTTTGCGGGTAATTGTTGAACAAATAATCAATAAACAATGCGCGAAACGACGTTCTTCTGTTTTTAAGAGTCAATGTTTGAGGCGTATCTAAGGCAACTGTTACATTTTAAGAAATTTGTATCCTTCTGCATCCTGCGATTACAACTGCCATCCCTCACCCCCCTCCACACACAATTTGCTTAAAATGTGAAATACTCAATGCACACAAATCAATCGAAGATGTTTCTTTAGGCTTGATTATGGTTAATTATTAACAAATAAACAAAATGAAACCTCGAAATCAACCTAAAAGCCAGGAAAAAACCCCAATAAACGCATTCTATTCATCCTTTTTTGCGGGTAATTGTTGAACAAATAATCAATAAACAATGCGCGAAACGACGTTCTTCTGTTTTAAGAGTCAATGTTTGAGGCGTATCTAAGGCAACTGTTACATTTTTAGAAATTTGTATCCTTCTGCATCCTGCGATTACAACTGCCATCCCTCACCCCCCTTCCACACACAATTTGCTTAAAATGTGAAATACTCAATGCACACAAATCAATCGAAGATGTTTCCATAGGCTTGATTATTGTTCATTATTAACAAATAAACAAAATGAAGCCTCGAAATCAACCTAAAAGCCAGGAAAAACCCCAATAAACACATTCTATTCATCCTTTTTGCGGGTAATTGTTGAACAAATAATCAATAAATAATGCGCGAAACGACGTTCTTCTGTTTTAAGAGTCAATGTTTGAGGCGTTACTAAGGCAACTGTTACATTTTTAGAAATTTGTATCCTTCTGCATCCTGCGATTACAACTGCCATCCCTCACCCCCCTCCACACACAATTTGCTTAAAATGTAAAATACTCAATGCACACAAATCAATCGAAGATGTTTCCATAAGGCTTGATTATTGTTCATTATTAACAAATAAACAAAATGAAGCCTCGAAATCAACCTAAAAGCCAGGAAAAACCCCAATAAACGCATTCTATTCATCCTTTTTGCGGGTAATTGTTGAACAAATAATCAATAAATAATGCGCGAAACGACGTTCTTCTGTTTTAAGAGTCAATGTTTGAGGCGTATCTAAGGCAACTGTTACATTTTTAGAAATTTGTATCCTTCTGCATCCTGCGATTACAACTGCCATCCCTCACCCCCCTCCACACACAATTTGCTTAAAATGTGAAATACTCAATGCACACAAATCAATCGAAGATGTTTCCATAGGCTTGATTATTGTTCATTATTAACAAATAAACAAAATGAAGCCTCGAAATCAACCTAAAAGCCAGGAAAAACCCCAATAAACGCATTCTATTCATCCTTTTTGCGGGTAATTGTTGAACAAATAATCAATAAATAATGCGCGAAACGACGTTCTTCTGTTTTAAGAGTCAATGTTTGAGGCGTATCTAAGGCAACTGTTACATTTTTAGAAATTTGTATCCTTCTGCATCCAGCGATTACAACTGCCATCCCTCACCCCCCTCCACACACAATTTGCTTAAAATGTGAAATACTCAATGCACACAAATCAATCGAAGATGTTTCCATAGGCTTGATTATTGTTCATTATTAACAAATAAACAAAATGAAGCCTCGAAATCAACCTAAAAGCCAGGAAAAACCCCAATAAACGCATTCTATTCATCCTTTTTGCGGGTAATTGTTGAACAAATAATCAATAAACAATGCGCGAAACGACGTTCTTCTGTTTTAAGAGTCAATGTTTGAGGCGTATCTAAGGCAACTGTTACATTTTTAGAAATTTGTATCCTTCTGCATCCAGCGATTACAACTGCCATCCCTCACCCCCCTCCACACACAATTTGCTTAAAATGTGAAATACTCAATGCACACAAATCAATCGAAGATGTTTCCATAGGCTTGATTATTGTTCATTATTAACAAATAAACAAAATGAAGCCTCGAAATCAACCTAAAAGCCAGGAAAAACCCCAATAAACGCATTCTATTCATCCTTTTTGCGGGTAATTGTTGAACAAATAATCAATAAACAATGCGCGAAACGACGTTCTTCTGTTTTAAGAGTCAATGTTTGAGGCGTATCTAAGGCAACTGTTACATTTTTAGAAATTTGTATCCTTCTGCATCCTGCGATTACAACTGCCATCCCTCACCCCCCTCCACACACAATTTGCTTAAAATGTGAAATACTCAATGCACACAAATCAATCGAAGATGTTTCCATAGGCTTGATTATTGTTCATTATTAACAAATAAACAAAATGAAGCCTCGAAATTAACCTAAAAGCCAGGAAAAACCCCAATAAACGCATTCTATTCATCCTTTTTGCGGGTAATTGTTGAACAAATAATCAATAAACAATGCGCGAAACGACGTTCTTCTGTTTTAAGAGTCAATGTTTAGGCGTATCTAAGGCAACTGTTACATTTTTAGAAATTTGTATCCTTCTGCATCCTGCGATTACAACTGCCATCCCTCACCCCCCTCCACACACAATTTGCTTAAAATGTGAAATACTCAATGCACACAAATCAATCGAAGATGTTTCCATAGGCTTGATTATTGTTCATTATTAACAAATAAACAAAATGAAGCCTCGAAATCAACCTAAAAGCCAGGAAAAACCCCAATAAACGCGTTCTATTCATCCTTTTTGCGGGTAATTGTTGAACAAATAATCAATAAATAATACGCGAAACGACGTTCTTCTGTTTTAAGAGTCAATGTTTGAGGCGTATCTAAGGCAACTGTTACATTTTTAGAAATTTGTATCCTTCTGCATCCTGCGATTACAACTGCCATCACTCACCCCCCTCCACACACAATTTGCTTAAAATGTGAAATACTCAATGCACACAAATCAATCGAAGATGTTTCCATAGGCTTGATTATTGTTCATTATTAACAAATAAACAAAACGAAGCCTCGAAATCAACCTAAAAGCCAGGAAAAACCCCAATAAACGCATTCTATTCATCCTTTTTGCGGGTAATTGTTGAACAAATAATCAATAAATAATGCGCGAAACGACGTTCTTCTGTTTTAAGAGTCAATGTTTGAGGCGTATCTAAGGCAACTGTTACATTTTTAGAAATTTGTATCCTTCTGCATCCAGCGATTACAACTGCCATCCCTCACCCCCCTCCACACACAATTTGCTTAAAATGTGAAATACTCAATGCACACAAATCATTCGAAGATGTTTCTTTAGGCTTGATTATGGTTAATTATTAACAAATAAACAAAATGAAACCTCGAAATCAACCTAAAAGCCAGGAAAAACCCCAATAAACGCATTCTATTCATCCTTTTTGCGGGTAATTGTTGAACAAATAATCAATAAACAATGCGCGAAACGACGTTCTTCTGTTTTAAGAGTCAATGTTTGAGGCGTATCTAAGGCAACTGTTACATTTTTAGAAATTTGTATCCTTCTGCATCCAGCGATTACAACTGCCATCCCTCACCCCCCTCCACACACAATTTGCTTAAAATGTGAAATACTCAATGCACACAAATCAATCGAAGATGTTTCTTTAGGCTTGATTATGGTTAATTATTAACAAATAAACAAAATGAAACCTCGAAATCAACCTAAAAGCCAGGAAAAACCCCAATAAACGCATTCTATTCATCCTTTTTGCGGGTAATTGTTGAACAAATAATCAATAAACAATGCGCGAAACGACGTTCTTCTGTTTTAAGAGTCAATGTTTGAGGCGTATCTAAGGCAACTGTTACATTTTTAGAAATTTGTATCCTTCTGCATCCAGCGATTACAACTGCCATCCCTCACCCCCCTCCACACACAATTTGCTTAAAATGTGAAATACTCAATGCACACAAATCAATCGAAGATGTTTCTTTAGGCTTGATTATTGTTCATTATTAACAAATAAACAAAATGAAGCCTCGAAATCAACCTAAAAGCCAGGAAAAAGCCCAATAAACGCATTCTATTCATTCTTTTTGCGGGTAATTGTTGAACAAATAATCAATAAACAATGCGCGAAACGACGTTCTTCTGTTTTAAGAGTCAATGTTTGAGGCGTATCTAAGGCAACTGTTACATTTTTAGAAATTTGTATCCTTCTGCATCCTGCGATTACAACTGCCATCCCTCACCCCCCTCCACACACAATTTGCTTAAAATGTGAAATACTCAATGCACACAAATCAATCGAAGATGTTTCTTTAGGCTTGATTATGGTTAATTATTAACAAATAAACAAAATGAAACCTCGAAATCAACCTAAAAGCCAGGAAAAACCCCAATAAACGCATTCTATTCATCCTTTTTGCGGGTAATTGTTGAACAAATAATCAATAAACAATGCGCGAAACGACGTTCTTCTGTTTTAAGAGTCAATGTTTGAGGCGTATCTAAGGCAACTGTTACATTTTTAGAAATTTGTATCCTTCTGCATCCTGCGATTACAACTGCCATCCCTCACCCCCCTCCACACACAATTTGCTTAAAATGTGAAATACTCAATGCACACAAATCAATCGAAGATGTTTCTTTAGGCTTGATTATGGTTAATTATTAACAAATAAACAAAATGAAACCTCGAAATCAACCTAAAAGCCAGGAAAAACCCCAATAAACGCATTCTATTCATCCTTTTTGCGGGTAATTGTTGAACAAATAATCAATAAACAATGCGCGAAACGACGTTCTTCTGTTTTAAGAGTCAATGTTTGAGGCGTATCTAAGGCAACTGTTACATTTTTAGAAATTTGTATCCTTCTGCATCCAGCGATTACAACTGCCATCCCTCACCCCCCTCCACACACAATTTGCTTAAAATGTGAAATACTCAATGCACACAAATCAATCGAAGATGTTTCTTTAGGCTTGATTATGGTTAATTATTAACAAATAAACAAAATGAAACCTCGAAATCAACCTAAAAGCCAGGAAAAACCCCAATAAACGCATTCTATTCATCCTTTTTGCGGGTAATTGTTGAACAAATAATCAATAAACAATGCGCGAAACGACGTTCTTCTGTTTTAAGAGTCAATGTTTGAGGCGTATCTAAGGCAACTGTTACATTTTTAGAAATTTGTATCCTTCTGCATCCAGCGATTACAACTGCCATCCCTCACCCCCCTCCACACACAATTTGCTTAAAATGTGAAATACTCAATGCACACAAATCAATCGAAGATGTTTCTTTAGGCTTGATTATGGTTAATTATTAACAAATAAACAAAATGAAACCTCGAAATCAACCTAAAAGCCAGGAAAAACCCCAATAAACGCATTCTATTCATCCTTTTTGCGGGTAATTGTTGAACAAATAATCAATAAACAATGCGCGAAACGACGTTCTTCTGTTTTAAGAGTCAATGTTTGAGGCGTATCTAAGGCAACTGTTACATTTTTAGAAATTTGTATCCTTCTGCATCCTGCGATTACAACTGCCATCCCTCACCCCCCTCCACACACAATTTGCTTAAAATGTGAAATACTCAATGCACACAAATCAATCGAAGATGTTTCTTTAGGCTTGATTATGGTTAATTATTAACAAATAAACAAAATGAAACCTCGAAATCAACCTAAAAGCCAGGAAAAACCCCAATAAACGCATTCTATTCATCCTTTTTGCGGGTAATTGTTGAACAAATAATCAATAAACAATGCGCGAAACGACGTTCTTCTGTTTTAAGAGTCAATGTTTGAGGCGTATCTAAGGCAACTGTTACATTTTTAGAAATTTGTATCCTTCTGCATCCAGCGATTACAACTGCCATCCCTCACCCCCCTCCACACACAATTTGCTTAAAATGTGAAATACTCAATGCACACAAATCAATCGAAGATGTTTCTTTAGGCTTGATTATGGTTAATTATTAACAAATAAACAAAATGAAACCTCGAAATCAACCTAAAAGCCAGGAAAAACCCCAATAAACGCATTCTATTCATCCTTTTTGCGGGTAATTGTTGAACAAATAATCAATAAACAATGCGCGAAACGACGTTCTTCTGTTTTAAGAGTCAATGTTTGAGGCGTATCTAAGGCAACTGTTACATTTTTAGAAATTTGTATCCTTCTGCATCCAGCGATTACAACTGCCATCCCTCACCCCCCTCCACACACAATTTGCTTAAAATGTGAAATACTCAATGCACACAAATCAATCGAAGATGTTTCCATAGGCTTGATTATTGTTCATTATTAACAAATAAACAAAATGAAACCTCGAAATCAACCTAAAAGCCAGGAAAAACCCCAATAAACGCATTCTATTCATCCTTTTTGCGGGTAATTGTTGAACAAATAATCAATAAACAATGCGCGAAACGACGTTCTTCTGTTTTAAGAGTCAATGTTTGAGGCGTATCTAAGGCAACTGTTACATTTTTAGAAATTTGTATCCTTCTGCATCCAGCGATTACAACTGCCATCCCTCACCCCCCTCCACACACAATTTGCTTAAAATGTGAAATACTCAATGCACACAAATCATTCGAAGATGTTTCTTTAGGCTTGATTATGGTTAATTATTAACAAATAAACAAAATGAAACCTCGAAATCAAACTAAAAGCCAGGAAAAACCCCAATAAACGCATTCTATTCATCCTTTTTGCGGGTAATTGTTGAACAAATAATCAATAAACAATGCGCGAAACGACGTTCTTCTGTTTTAAGAGTCAATGTTTGAGGCGTATCTAAGGCAACTGTTACATTTTTAGAAATTTGTATCCTTCTGCATCCAGCGATTACAACTGCCATCCCTCACCCCCCTCCACACACAATTTGCTTAAAATGTGAAATACTCAATGCACACAAATCAATCGAAGATGTTTCTTTAGGCTTGATTATGGTTAATTATTAACAAATAAACAAAATGAAACCTCGAAATCAACCTAAAAGCCAGGAAAAACCCCAATAAACGCATTCTATTCATCCTTTTTGCGGGTAATTGTTGAACAAATAATCAATAAACAATGCGCGAAACGACGTTCTTCTGTTTTAAGAGTCAATGTTTGAGGCGTATCTAAGGCAACTGTTACATTTTTAGAAATTTGTATCCTTCTGCATCCAGCGATTACAACTGCCATCCCTCACCCCCCTCCACCCACAATTTGCTTAAAATGTGAAATACTCAATGCACACAAATCAATCGAAGATGTTTCTTTAGGCTTGATTATTGTTCATTATTAACAAATAAACAAAATGAAGCCTCGAAATCAACCTAAAAGCCAGGAAAAAGCCCAATAAACGCATTCTATTCATTCTTTTTGCGGGTAATTGTTGAACAAATAATCAATAAACAATGCGCGAAACGACGTTCTTCTGTTTTAAGAGTCAATGTTTGAGGCGTATCTAAGGCAACTGTTACATTTTTAGAAATTTGTATCCTTCTGCATCCTGCGATTACAACTGCCATCCCTCACCCCCCTCCACACACAATTTGCTTAAAATGTGAAATACTCAATGCACACAAATCAATCGAAGATGTTTCTTTAGGCTTGATTATGGTTAATTATTAACAAATAAACAAAATGAAACCTCGAAATCAACCTAAAAGCCAGGAAAAACCCCAATAAACGCATTCTATTCATCCTTTTTGCGGGTAATTGTTGAACAAATAATCAATAAACAATGCGCGAAACGACGTTCTTCTGTTTTAAGAGTCAATGTTTGAGGCGTATCTAAGGCAACTGTTACATTTTTAGAAATTTGTATCCTTCTGCATCCAGCGATTACAACTGCCATCCCTCACCCCCCTCCACACACAATTTGCTTAAAATGTGAAATACTCAATGCACACAAATCAATCGAAGATGTTTCTTTAGGCTTGATTATTGTTCATTATTAACAAATAAACAAAATGAAGCCTCGAAATCAACCTAAAAGCCAGGAAAAACCCCAATAAACGCATTCTATTCATCCTTTTTGCGGGTAATTGTTGAACAAATAATCAATAAACAATGCGCGAAACGACGTTCTTCTGTTTTAAGAGTCAATGTTTGAGGCGTATCTAAGGCAACTGTTACATTTTTAGAAATTTGTATCCTTCTGCATCCTGCGATTACAACTGCCATCCCTCACCCCCCTCCACACACAATTTGCTTAAAATGTGAAATACTCAATGCACACAAATCAATCGAAGATGTTTCTTTAGGCTTGATTATGGTTAATTATTAACAAATAAACAAAATGAAACCTCGAAATCAACCTAAAAGCCAGGAAAAACCCCAATAAACGCATTCTATTCATCCTTTTTGCGGGTAATTGTTGAACAAATAATCAATAAACAATGCGCGAAACGACGTTCTTCTGTTTTAAGAGTCAATGTTTGAGGCGTATCTAAGGCAACTGTTACATTTTTAGAAATTTGTATCCTTCTGCATCCAGCGATTACAACTGCCATCCCTCACCCCCCTCCACACACAATTTGCTTAAAATGTGAAATACTCAATGCACACAAATCAATCGAAGATGTTTCTTTAGGCTTGATTATGGTTAATTATTAACAAATAAACAAAATGAAACCTCGAAATCAACCTAAAAGCCAGGAAAAACCCCAATAAACGCATTCTATTCATCCTTTTTGCGGGTAATTGTTGAACAAATAATCAATAAACAATGCGCGAAACGACGTTCTTCTGTTTTAAGAGTCAATGTTTGAGGCGTATCCAAGGCAACTGTTACATTTTTAGAAATTTGTATCCTTCTGCATCCAGCGATTACAACTGCCATCCCTCACCCCCCTACACACACAATTTGCTTAAAATGTGAAATACTCAATGCACACAAATCAATCGATGATGTTTCTTTAGGCTTGATTATGGTTAATTATTAACAAATAAACAAAATGAAACCTCGAAATCAACCTAAAAGCCAGGAAAAACCCCAATAAACGCATTCTATTCATCCTTTTTGCGGGTAATTGTTGAACAAATAATCAATAAACAATGCGCGAAACGACGTTCTTCTGTTTTAAGAGTCAATGTTTGAGGCGTATCTAAGGCAACTGTTACATTTTTAGAAATTTGTATCCTTCTGCATCCAGCGATTACAACTGCCATCCCTCACCCCCCTCCACACACAATTTGCTTAAAATGTGAAATACTCAATGCACACAAATCAATCGAAGATGTTTCTTTAGGCTTGATTATGGTTAATTATTAACAAATAAACAAAATGAAACCTCGAAATCAACCTAAAAGCCAGGAAAAACCCCAATAAACGCATTCTATTCATCCTTTTTGCGGGTAATTGTTGAACAAATAATCAATAAACAATGCGCGAAACGACGTTCTTCTGTTTTAAGAGTCAATGTTTGAGGCGTATCTAAGGCAACTGTTACATTTTTAGAAATTTGTATCCTTCTGCATCCTGCGATTACAACTGCCATCCCTCACCCCCCTCCACACACAATTTGCTTAAAATGTGAAATACTCAATGCACACAAATCAATCGAAGATGTTTCTTTAGGCTTGATTATGGTTAATTATTAACAAATAAACAAAATGAAACCTCGAAATCAACCTAAAAGCCAGGAAAAACCCCAATAAACGCATTCTATTCATCCTTTTTGCGGGTAATTGTTGAACAAATAATCAATAAACAATGCGCGAAACGACGTTCTTCTGTTTTAAGAGTCAATGTTTGAGGCGTATCTAAGGCAGCTGTTACATTTTTAGAAATTTGTATCCTTCTGCATCCAGCGATTACAACTGCCATCCCTCACCCCCCTCCACACACAATTTGCTTAAAATGTGAAATACTCAATGCACACAAATCAATCGAAGATGTTTCTTTAGGCTTGATTATGGTTAATTATTAACAAATAAACAAAATGAAACCTCGAAATCAACCTAAAAGCCAGGAAAAACCCCAATAAACGCATTCTATTCATCCTTTTTGCGGGTAATTGTTGAACAAATAATCAATAAACAATGCGCGAAACGACGTTCTTCTGTTTTAAGAGTCAATGTTTGAGGCGTATCTAAGGCAACTGTTACATTTTTAGAAATTTGTATCCTTCTGCATCCAGCGATTACAACTGCCATCCCTCACCCCCCTCCACACACAATTTGCTTAAAATGTGAAATACTCAATGCACACAAATCAATCGAAGATGTTTCTTTAGGCTTGATTATGGTTAATTATTAACAAATAAACAAAATGAAACCTCGAAATCAACCTAAAAGCCAGGAAAAACCCCAATAAACGCATTCTATTCATCCTTTTTGCGGGTAATTGTTGAACAAATAATCAATAAACAATGCGCGAAACGACGTTCTTCTGTTTTAAGAGTCAATGTTTGAGGCGTATCTAAGGCAGCTGTTACATTTTTAGAAATTTGTATCCTTCTGCATCCAGCGATTACAACTGCCATCCCTCACCCCCCTCCACACACAATTTGCTTAAAATGTGAAATACTCAATGCACACAAATCAATATAAGATGTTTCTTTAGGCTTGATTATGGTTAATTATTAACAAAAAAACAAAATGAAACCTCGAAATCAACCTAAAAGCCAGGAAAAACCCCAATAAACGCATTCTATTCATCCTTTTTGCGGGTAATTGTTGAACAAATAATCAATAAACAATGCGCGAAACGACGTTCTTCTGTTTTAAGAGTCAATGTTTGAGGCGTATCTAAGGCAACTGTTACATTTTTAGAAATTTGTATCCTTCTGCATCCAGCGATTACAACTGCCATCCCTCACCCCCCTCCACACACAATTTGCTTAAAATGTGAAATACTCAATGCACACAAATCAATATAAGATGTTTCTTTAGGCTTGATTATGGTTAATTATTAACAAATAAACAAAATGAAACCTCGAAATCAACCTAAAAGCCAGGAAAAACCCCAATAAACGCATTCTATTCATCCTTTTTGCGGGTAATTGTTGAACAAATAATCAATAAACAATGCGCGAAACGACGTTCTTCTGTTTTAAGAGTCAATGTTTGAGGCGTATCTAAGGCAGCTGTTACATTTTTAGAAATTTGTATCCTTCTGCATCCAGCGATTACAACTGCCATCCCTCACCCCCCTCCACACACAATTTGCTTAAAATGTGAAATACTCAATGCACACAAATCAATCTTAGATGTTTCCATAGGCTTGATTATTGTTCATTATTAACAAATAAACAAAATGAAGCCTCGAAATCAACCTAAAAGCCAGGAAAAACCCCAATAAACGCATACTATTCATCCTTTTTGCGGGTAATTGTTGAACAAATAATCAATAAACAATGCGCGAAACGACGTTCTTCTGTTTTAAGAGTCAATGTTTGAGGCGTATCTAAGGCAGCTGTTACATTTTTAGAAATTTGTATCCTTCTGCATCCAGCGATTACAACTGCCATCCCTCACCCCCCTCCACACACAATTTGCTTAAAATGTGAAATACTCAATGCACACAAATCAATCGAAGATGTTTCCATAGGCTTGATTATTGTTCATTATTAACAAATAAACAAAATGAAGCCTCGAAATCAACCAATAAGCCAGGAAAAACCCCAATAAACGCATTCTATTCATCCTTTTTGCGGGTAATTGTTGAACAAATAATCAATAAACAATGCGCGAAACGACGTTCTTCTGTTTTAAGAGTCAATGTTTGAGGCGTATCTAAGGCAACTGTTACATTTTTAGAAATTTGTATCCTTCTGCATCCAGCGATTACAACTGCCATCCCTCACCCCCCTCCACCCACAATTTGCTTAAAATGTGAAATACTCAATGCACACAAATCAATCGAAGATGTTTCCATAGGCTTGATTATTGTTCATTATTAACAAATAAACAAAATGAAGCCTCGAAATCAACCTAAAAGCCAGGAAAAACCCCAATAAACGCATTCTATTCATCCTTTTTGCGGGTAATTGTTGAACAAATAATCAATAAACAATGCGCGAAACGACGTTCTTCTGTTTTAAGAGTCAATGTTTGAGGCGTATCTAAGGCAACTGTTACATTTTTAGAAATTTGTATCCTTCTGCATCCAGCGATTACAACTGCCATCCCTCACCCCCCTCCACACACAATTTGCTTAAAATGTGAAATACTCAATGCACACAAATCAATCGAAGATGTTTCCATAGGCTTGATTATTGTTCATTATTAACAAATAAACAAAATGAAGCCTCGAAATCAACCTAAAAGCCAGGAAAAACCCCAATAAACGCATTCTATTCATCCTTTTTGCGGGTAATTGTTGAACAAATAATCAATAAACAATGCGCGAAACGACGTTCTTCTGTTTTAAGAGTCAATGTTTGAGGCGTATCTAAGGCAACTGTTACATTTTTAGAAATTTGTATCCTTCTGCATCCAGCGATTACAACTGCCATCCCTCACCCCCCTCCACACACAATTTGCTTAAAATGTGAAATACTCAATGCACACAAATCAATCGAAGATGTTTCCATAGGCTTGATTATTGTTCATTATTAACAAATAAACAAAATGAAACCTCGAAATCATACCTAAAAGCCAGGAAAAACCCCAATAAACGCATCCTATTCATCCTTTTTGCGGGTAATTGTTGAACAAATAATCAATAAACAATGCGCAAAACCACGTTCTTCTGTTTTAAGAGTCAATGTTTAAGGCGTATCTAAGGCAGCTGTTACATTTTTAGAAATTTGTATCCTTCTGCATCCAGCGATTACAACTGCCATCCCTCACCCCCCTCCACACACAATTTGCTTAAAATGTGAAATACTCAATGCACACAAATCAATCGAAGATGTTTCCATAGGCTTGATTATTGTTCATTATTAACAAATAAACAAAATGAAACCTCGAAATCATACCTAAAAGCCAGGAAAAACCCCAATAAACGCATCCTATTCATCCTTTTTGCGGGTAATTGTTGAACAAATAATCAATAAACAATGCGCAAAACCACGTTCTTCTGTTTTAAGAGTCAATGTTTAAGGCGTATCTAAGGCAGCTGTTACATTTTTAGAAATTTGTATCCTTCTGCATCCAGCGATTACAACTGCCATCCCTCACCCCCCTCCACACACGATTGGCTTAAAATGTGAAATACTCAATGCACACAAATCAATCGAAGATGTTTCTTTAGGCTTGATTATGGTTAATTATTAACAAATAAACAAAATGAAACCTCGAAATCAACCTAAAAGCCAGGAAAAACCCCAATAAACGCATTCTATTCATCCTTTTTGCGGGTAATTGTTGAACAAATAATCAATAAACAATGCGCGAAACGACGTTCTTCTGTTTTAAGAGTCAATGTTTGAGGCGTATCTAAGGCAACTGTTACATTTTTAGAAATTTGTATCCTTCTGCATCCAGCGATTACAACTGCCATCCCTCACCCCCCTCCACACACAATTTGCTTAAAATGTGAAATACTCAATGCACACAAATCAATCGAAGATGTTTCTTTAGGCTTGATTATTGTTCATTATTAACAAATAAACAAAATGAAGCCTCGAAATCAACCTAAAAGCCAGGAAAAACCCCAATAAACGCATTCTATTCATCCTTTTTGCGGGTAATTGTTGAACAAATAATCAATAAACAATGCGCGAAACGACGTTCTTCTGTTTTAAGAGTCAATGTTTGAGGCGTATCTAAGGCAACTGTTACATTTTTAGAAATTTGTATCCTTCTGCATCCAGCGATTACAACTGCCATCCCTCACCCCCCTCCACACACAATTTGCTTAAAATGTGAAATACTCAGGGCACAAAAATCGATCGAAGATGTTTCCATAGGCTTGATTATTGTTTATTATTATCAAATAAAAAAAATGAAACCACGAAATCAACCTAAAAGCCAGGAAAAACCCCAATAAACGCATCCTATTCATCCTTTTTGCGGGTAATTGTTGAACAAATAATCCATAAACAATGCGCAAAACCACGTTCTTCTGTTTTAAGAGTCAATGTTTAAGGCGTATCTAAGGCAGCTGTTACATTTTTAGAAATTTGTTTCCTTCTGCATCCAGCGATTACAACTGCCATCCCTCACCCCCCTCCACACACGATTGGCTTAAAATGTGAAATACTCAATGCACAAAAATCAATCGAAGATGTTTCCATAGGCTTGATTATTGTTCATTATAAACAAATAAACAAAATGAAACCTCGAAATCAACCTAAAAGCGAGGAAAAACCCCAATAAACGCATCCTATTCATCCTTTTTGCGGGTAATTGTTGAACAAATAATCCATAAACAATGCGCAAAACCACGTTCTAACTGTTTTAAGAGTCAATGTTTAAGGCGTATCTAAGGCAGCTGTTACATTTTTAGAAATTTGGATCCTTCTGCATCCAGCGATTACAACTGCCATCCCTCACCCCCCTCACACACGATTGGCTTAAAATGTGAAATACTCAATGCACACAAATCAATCGAAGATGTTTCCATAGGCTTGATTATTGTTCATTATTAACAAATAAACAAAATGAAACCTCGAAATCAACCTAAAAGCCAGGAAAAACCCCAATAAACGCATTCTATTCATCCTTTTTGCGGGTAATTGTTGAACAAATAATCCATAAACAATGCGCAAAACCACGTTCTTCTGTTTTAAGAGTCAATGTTTAAGGCGTATCTAAGGCAGCTGTTACGTTTTTAGAAATTTGTATCCTTCTGCATCCAGCGATTACAACTGCCATCCCTCACCACCCTCCACACACAATTGGATTAAAATGTGAAATACTCAATGCACACAAATCAATCGAAGATGTTTCCATAGGCTTGATTATTGTTCATTATTAACAAATAAACAAAATGAAACCTCGAAATAAACCTAAACGCGAGGAAAAACCCCAATAAACGCATCCTATTCATCCTTTTTGCGGGTAATTGTTGAACAAATAATCCATAAACAATGCGCAAAACCACGTTCTTCTGTTTTAAGAGCCAATGTTTAAGGCGTATCTAAGGCAGCTGTTACATTTTAAGAAATTTGTATCCTTCTGCATCCAGCGATTACAAGTGCAATCCCTCACCCCCCTCCACACACAATTGGCTTAAAATGTGAAATACTCAATCGACACAAATCAATCGAAGATGTTTCCATAGGCTTGATTATTGTTCATTATTAACAAATAAACAAAATGAAACCTTGAAATAAACCTAAAAGCGAGGAAAAACCCCAATAAACGCATCCTATTCATCCTTTTTGCGGGTAATTGTTGAACAAAAAATCCATAAACAATGCGCAAAACCACGTTCTTCATTTTTAAGAGTCAATGTTTAAGGCATATCTAAGGCAGCTGTTACATTTTAAGAAATTTGTATCCTTCTGCATCCAGCGATTACAAGTGCAATCCCTCACCCCCCTCCACACACAATTGGCTTAAAATGTGAAATACTCAATCGACACAAATCAATCGAAGATGTTTCCATATGCTTGATTATTGTTTATTATTATCAAATAAAACAAATGAAACCACGAAATCAACCTAAAAGCCAGGAAAAACCCCAATAAACGCAACACATTCATCCTTTTTGCGGGTAATTGTTGAACATTAATCCATAAACAATGCGCAAAACCACGTTCTTCTGTTTTTAGAGTCAATGTTTAAGGCGTATCTAAGGCAGCTGTTACATTTTTAGAAATTTGTATCCTTCTGCATCCAGCGATTACAAGTGCCATCCCTCACCCCCCTGCACACATAATTTGCTTAAAATGTGAAATACTCAATGCACACAAATCAATCGAAGATGTTTCCATAGGCTTGATTATATTTTATTATTATCAAATAAAAAAAATGAAACCACGAAATCAACCTAAAAGCCAGGAAAAACCCCAATAAACGCAACACATTCATCCTTTTTGCGGGTAATTGTTGAACAAATAATCCATAAACAATGCGCAAAACCACGTTCTTCTGTTTTAAGAGTCAATGTTTATGGCGTATCTAAGGCAGCTGTTACGTTTTTAGAAATTTGTATCCTTCTGCATCCAGCGATTACAACTGCCATCCCTCACCCCCCTCCACACACGATTGGCTTAAAATGTGAAATACTCAATGCACACAAATCAATCGAAGATGTTTCCATAGGCTTGATTATTGTTCATTATTAACAAATAAACAAAATGAAACCTCGAAATCAACCTAAAAGTGAGGAAAAACCCCAATAAACGCATCCTATTGATCCTTTTTGCGGGTAATTGTTGAACAAATAATCCATAAACAATGCGCAAAACCACGTTCTTACTGTTTTAAGAGTCAATGTTTAAGGCGTATCTAAGGCAGCTGTTACATTTTTAAAAATTTGTATCCATCTGCATCCAGCGATTACAACTGCCATCCCTCACCCCCCTCCACACACAATTTGCTTAAAATGTGAAATACTCAATGCACACAAATCAATCGAAGTTGTTTCCATAGGCTTGATCATTGTTCATTATTAACAAATAAACAAAATGAAACCTTGAAATAAACCTAAAAGCGAGGAAAAACCCCAATAAACGCATCCTATTCATCCTTTTTGCGGGTAATTGTTGAACAAAAAATCCATAAACAATGCGCAAAACCACGTTCTTCTGTTTTAAGAGTCAATGTTTAAGGCATATCTAAGGCAGCTGTTACATTTTAAGAAATTTGTATTCTTCTGCATCCAGCGATTACAAGTGCCATCCCTCACCCCCCTCCACACACAATTGGCTTAAAATGTGAAATACTCAATGGACACAAATCAATCGAAGATGTTTCCATATGCTTGATTATTGTTTATTATAATCAAATAAAAAAAATGAAACCACGAAATCAACCTAAAAGCCAGGAAAAACCCCAATAAACGCAACACATTCATCCTTTTTGCGGATAATTGTTGAACATTAATCCGTAAACAATGCGCAAAACCACGTTCTTCTGTTTTAAGAGTCAATGTTTAAGGCGTATCTAAGGCAGCTGTTACATTTTTAGAAATTTGTATCCTTCTGCATCCAGCGATTACAAGTGCCATCCCTCACCCCCCTGCACACACAATTTGCTTAAAATGTGAAATACTCAATGCACACAAATCAATCGAAGATGTTTCCATAGGCTTGATTATATTTTATTATTATCAAATAAAAAAAATGAAACCACGAAATCAACCTAAAAGCCAGGAAAAACCCCAATAAACGCATCCTATTCATTCTTTTTGCGGGTAATTGTTGATTAAATAATCCATAAACAATGCGCAAAACCATGTTCTTCTGTTTTAAGAGTCAATGTTTAAGGCGTATCTAAGGCAGCTGTTACATTTTTAGAAATTTGTATCCTTCTGCATCCAGCGATTACAACTGCCATCACTCACCCCCCTCCACACACGATTGGCTTAAAATGTGAAATACTCAATGCACACAAATCAATCGAAGATGTTTCCATATGCTTGATTATTGTTTATTATAATCAAATAAAAAAAATGAAACCACGAAATCAACCTAAAAGCCAGGAAAAACCCCAATAAACGCAACACATTCATCCTTTTTGCGGATAATTGTTGAACATTAATCCATAAACAATGCGCAAAACCACGTTCTTCTGTTTTAAGAGTCAATGTTTAAGGCGTATCTAAGGCAGCTGTTACATTTTTAGAAATTTGTATCCTTCTGCATCCAGCGATTACAACTGCCATCCCTCACCCCCCTCCACACACAATTTGCTTAAAATGTGAAATACTCAATGCACACAAATCATTCGAAGATGTTTCTTTAGGCTTGATTATGGTTAATTATTAACAAATAAACAAAATGAAACCTCGAAATCAACCTAAAAGCCAGGAAAAACCCCAATAAACGCATTCTATTCATCCTTTTTGCGGGTAATTGTTGAACAAATAATCAATAAACAATGCGCGAAACGACGTTCTTCTGTTTTAAGAGTCAATGTTTGAGGCGTATCTAAGGCAACTGTTACATTTTTAGAAATTTGTATCCTTCTGCATCCAGCGATTACAACTGCCATCCCTCACCCCCCTCCACACACAATTTGCTTAAAATGTGAAATACTCAATGCACACAAATCAATCGAAGATGTTTCTTTAGGCTTGATTATGGTTAACTATTAACAAATAAACAAAATGAAACCTCGAAATCAACCTAAAAGCCAGGAAAAACCCCAATAAACGCATTCTATTCATCCTTTTTGCGGGTAATTGTTGAACAAATAATCAATAAACAATGCGCGAAACGACGTTCTTCTGTTTTAAGAGTCAATGTTTGAGGCGTATCTAAGGCAACTGTTACATTTTTAGAAATTTGTATCCTTCTGCATCCAGCGATTACAACTGCCATCCCTCACCCCCCTCCACCCACAATTTGCTTAAAATGTGAAATACTCAATGCACACAAATCAATCGAAGATGTTTCTTTAGGCTTGATTATTGTTCATTATTAACAAATAAACAAAATGAAGCCTCGAAATCAACCTAAAAGCCAGGAAAAAGCCCAATAAACGCATTCTATTCATTCTTTTTGCGGGTAATTGTTGAACAAATAATCAATAAACAATGCGCGAAACGACGTTCTTCTGTTTTAAGAGTCAATGTTTGAGGCGTATCTAAGGCAACTGTTACATTTTTAGAAATTTGTATCCTTCTGCATCCTGCGATTACAACTGCCATCCCTCACACCCCTCCACACACAATTTGCTTAAAATGTGAAATACTCAATGCACACAAATCAATCGAAGAAGTTTCTTTAGGCTTGATTATGGTTAATTATTAACAAATAAACAAAATGAAACCTCGAAATCAACCTAAAAGCCAGGAAAAACCCCAATAAACGCATTCTATTCATCCTTTTTGCGGGTAATTGTTGAACAAATAATCAATAAACAATGCGCGAAACGACGTTCTTCTGTTTTAAGAGTCAATGTTTGAGGCGTATCTAAGGCAACTGTTACATTTTTAGAAATTTGTATCCTTCTGCATCCAGCGATTACAACTGCCATCCCTCACCCCCCTCCACACACAATTTGCTTAAAATGTGAAATACTCAATGCACACAAATCAATCGAAGATGTTTCTTTAGGCTTGATTATTGTTCATTATTAACAAATAAACAAAATGAAGCCTCGAAATCAACCTAAAAGCCAGGAAAAACCCCAATAAACGCATTCTATTCATCCTTTTTGCGGGTAATTGTTGAACAAATAATCAATAAACAATGCGCGAAACGACGTTCTTCTGTTTTAAGAGTCAATGTTTGAGGCGTATCTAAGGCAACTGTTACATTTTTAGAAATTTGTATCCTTCTGCATCCTGCGATTACAACTGCCATCCCTCACCCCCCTCCACACACAATTTGCTTAAAATGTGAAATACTCAATGCACACAAATCAATCGAAGATGTTTCTTTAGGCTTGATTATGGTTAATTATTAACAAATAAACAAAATGAAACCTCGAAATCAACCTAAAAGCCAGGAAAAACCCCAATAAACGCATTCTATTCATCCTTTTTGCGGGTAATTGTTGAACAAATAATCAATAAACAATGCGCGAAACGACGTTCTTCTGTTTTAAGAGTCAATGTTTGAGGCGTATCAAAGGCAACTGTTACATTTTTAGAAATTTGTATCCTTCTGCATCCAGCGATTACAACTGCCATCCCTCACCCCCCGCCACACACAATTTGCTTAAAATGTGAAATACTCAATGCACACAAATCAATCGAAGATGTTTCTTTAGGCTTGATTATGGTTAATTATTAACAAATAAACAAAATGAAACCTCGAAATCAACCTAAAAGCCAGGAAAAACCCCAATAAACGCATTCTATTCATCCTTTTTGCGGGTAATTGTTGAACAAATAATCAATAAACAATGCGCGAAACGACGTTCTTCTGTTTTAAGAGTCAATGTTTGAGGCGTATCTAAGGCAACTGTTACATTTTTAGAAATTTGTATCCTTCTGCATCCAGCGATTACAACTGCCATCCCTCACCCCCCTCCACACACAATTTGCTTAAAATGTGAAATACTCAATGCACACAAATCAATCGAAGATGTTTCTTTAGGCTTGATTATGGTTAATTATTAACAAATAAACAAAATGAAACCTCGAAATCACACCTAAAAGCCAGGAAAAACCCCAATAAACGCATTCTATTCATCCTTTTTGCGGGTAATTGTTGAACAAATAATCAATAAACAATGCGCGAAACGACGTTCTTCTGTTTTAAGAGTCAATGTTTGAGGCGTATCTAAGGCAACTGTTACATTTTTAGAAATTTGTATCCTTCTGCATCCTGCGATTACAACTGCCATCCCTCACCCCCCTCCACACACAATTTGCTTAAAATGTGAAATACTCAATGCACACAATCCATCGAAGATGTTTCTTTAGGCTTGATTATGGTTAATTATTAACAAATAAACAAAATGAAACCTCGAAATCAACCTAAAAGCCAGGAAAAACCCCAATAAACGCATTCTATTCATCCTTTTTGCGGGTAATTGTTGAACAAATAATCAATAAACAATGCGCGAAACGACGTTCTTCTGTTTTAAGAGTCAATGTTTGAGGCTATCTAAGGCAACTGTTACATTTTTAGAAATTTGTATCCTTCTGCATCCAGCGATTACAACTGCCATCCCTCACCCCCCTCCACACACAATTTGCTTAAAATGTGAAATACTCAATGCACACAAATCAATCGAAGATGTTTCTTTAGGCTTGATTATGGTTAATTATTAACAAATAAACAAAATGAAAACTCGAAATCAACCTAAAAGCCCAGGAAAAACCCCAATAAACGCATTCTATTCATCCTTTTTGCGGGTAATTGTTGAACAAAATAATCAATAAACAATGCGCGAAACGACGTTCTTCTGTTTTAAGAGTCAATGTTGAGGCGTATCTAAGGCAGCTGTTACATTTTTAGAAATTTGTATCCTTCTGCATCCAGCGATTACAACTGCCATCCCTCACCCCCCTCCACACACAATTGCTTAAAATGTGAAATACTCAATGCACACAAATCAATCGAAGATGTTTCTTTAGGCTTGATTATGGTTAATTATTAACAAATAAACAAAATGAAACCTCGAAATCAACCTAAAAGCCAGGAAAAACCCCAATAAACGCAGTCTATTCATCCTTTTTGCGGGTAATTGTTGAACAAATAATCAATAAACAATGCGCGAAACGACGTTCTTCTGTTTTAAGAGTCAATGTTTGAGGCGTATCTAAGGCAGCTGTTACATTTTTAGAAATTTGTATCCTTCTGCATCCAGCGATTACAACTGCCATCCCTCACCCCCCTCCACACACAATTTGCTTAAAATGTGAAATACTCAATGCACACAAATCAATCGAAGATGTTTCTTTAGGCTTGATTATGGTTAACTATTAACAAATAAACAAAATGAAACCTCGAAATCAACCTAAAAGCCAGGAAAAACCCCAATAAACGCATTCTATTCATCCTTTTTGCGGGTAATTGTTGAACAAATAATCAATAAACAATTGGCGCGAAACGACGTTCTTCTGTTTTAAGAGTCAATGTTTGAGGCGTATCTAAGGCAACTGTTACATTTTTAGAACTTTGTATCCTTCTGCATCCAGCGATTACAACTGCCATCCCTCACCCCCCTCCACACACAATTTGCTTAAAATGTGAAATACTCAATGCACACAAATCAATCGAAGATGTTTCCATAGGCTTGATTATTGTTCATTATTAACAAATAACAAAATGAAGCCTCGAAATCAACCTAAAAGCCAGGAAAAACCCCAATAAACGCATACTATTCATCCTTTTTGCGGGTAATTGTTGAACAAATAATCAATAAACAATGCGCGAAACGACGTTCTTCTGTTTTAAGAGTCAATGTTTAAGGCGTATCTAAGGCAGCTGTTACATTTTTAGAAATTTGTATCCTTCTGCATCCAGCGATTACAACTGCCATCCCTCACCCCCCTCCACACACAATTTGCTTAAAATGTGAAATACTCAATGCACACAAATCAATCGAAGATGTTTCTTTAGGCTTGATTATGGTTAATTATTAACAAATAAACAAAATGAAACCTCGAAATCAACCTAAAAGCCAGGAAAAACCCCAATAAACGCATCCTATTCATCCTTTTTGCGGGTAATTGTTGGAACAAATAATCAATAAACAATGCGCGAAACGACGTTCTTCTGTTTTAAGAGTCAATGTTTAAGGCGTATCTAAGGCAGCTGTTACATTTTTAGAAATTTGTATCCTTCTGCATCCAGCGATTACAACTGCCATCCCTCACCCCCCTCCACACACAATTGGCTTAAAATGTGAAATACTCAATGCACACAAATCAATCGAAGATGTTTCTTTAGGCTTGATTATGGTTAATTATTAACAAATAAACAAAAGAAACCTCGAAATCAACCTAAAAGCCAGGAAAAACCCCAATAAACGCATTCTATTCATCCTTTTGCGGGTAATTGTTGAACAAATAATCAATAAACAATGCGCGAAACGACGTTCTTCTGTTTTAAGAGTCAATGTTTGAGGCGTTTTCTAAGGCAACTGTTACATTTTTAGAAATTTGTATCCTCTGCATCCAGCGATTACAACTGCCATCCCTCACCCCCCTCCACACACCAATTTGCTTAAATGTGAAATACTCAATGCACACAAATCAATCGAAGATGTTTCTTTAGGCTTGATTATTGTTCATTATTAACAAATAAACAAAATGAAGCCTCGAAATCAACCTAAAAGCCAGGAAAAACCCCAATAAACGCATTCTATTCATCCTTTTTGCGGGTAATTGTTGAACAAATAATCAATAAACAATGCGCGAAACGACGTTCTTCTGTTTTAAGAGTCAATGTTTGAGGCGTATCTAAGGCAACTGTTACATTTTTAGAAATTTGTATCCTTCTGCATCTGCGATTACAACTGCCATCCCTCACCCCCCTCCACACACAATTTGCTTAAAATGTGAAATACTCAATGCACACAAATCAATCGAAGATGTTTCTTTAGGCTTGATTATGGTTAATTATTAACAAATAAACAAAATGAAACCTCGAAATCAACCTAAAAGCCAGGAAAAACCCCAATAAACGCATTCTATTCATCCTTTTTGCGGGTAATTGTTGAACAAATAATCAATAAACAATGCGCGAAACGACGTTCTTCTGTTTTAAGAGTCAATGTTGAGGCGTATCTAAGGCAACTGTTACATTTTTAGAAATTTGTATCCTTCTGCATCCAGCGATTACAACTGCCATCCCTCACCCCCCTCCACACACAATTTGCTTAAAATGTGAAATACTCAATGCACACAAATCAATCGAAGATGTTTCTTTAGGCTTGATTATGGTTAATTATTACAAATAAACAAAATGAAACCTCGAAATCACCTAAAAGCCCAGGAAAAACCCCAATAAACGCATTCTATTCATCCTTTTTGCGGGGTAATTGTTGAACAAATAATCAATAAACAATGCGCGAAACGACGTTCTTCTGTTTTAAGAGTCAATGTTTGAGGCGTATCTAAGGCAACTGTTACATTTTTAGAAATTTGTATCCTTCTGCATCCTGCGATTACAACTGCCATCCCTCACCCCCCTCCACACACAATTTGCTTAAAATGTGAAATACTCAATGCACACAAATCCATCGAAGATGTTTCTTTAGGCTTGATTATGGTTAATTATAACAAATAAACAAAATGAAACCTCGAAATCACCTAAAAGCCAGGAAAAACCCCAATAAACGCATTCTATTCATCCTTTTTGCGGGTAATTGTTGAACAAATAATCAATAAACAATGCGCGAAACGACGTTCTTCTGTTTAAGAGTCAATGTTTGAGGCGTATCTAAGGCAACTGTTACATTTTAGAAATTTGTATCCTTCTGCATCCAGCGATTACAACTGCCATCCCTCACCCCCCTCCACACACAATTTGCTTAAAATGTGAAATACTCAATGCACACAAATCAATCGAAGATGTTTCTTTAGGCTTGATTATGGTTAATTATTAACAAATAAACAAAATGAAACCTCGAAATCAACCTAAAAGCAGGAAAAACCCCAATAAACGCATTCTATTCATCTTTTTGCGGGTAATTGTTGAACAAATAATCAATAAACAATGCGCGAAACGACGTTCTTCTGTTTTAAGAGTCAATGTTTGAGGCGTATCTAAGGCAGCTGTTACATTTTTAGAAATTTGTATCCTTCTGCATCCAGCGATTACAACTGCCATCCCTCACCCCCCTCCACACACTATTTGCTTAAAATGTGAAATACTCAATGCACACAAATCAATCGAAGATGTTTCTTTAGGCTTGATTATGGTTAATTATTAACAAATAACACAATGAAACCTCGAAATCAACCTAAAAGCCAGGAAAAACCCCAATAACGCATTCTATTCATCCTTTTTGCGGGTAATTGTTGAACAAATAATCAATAAACAATGCGCGAAACGACGTTCTTCTGTTTTAAGAGTCCAATGTTTG
>NW_027286248.1:0-7500 GCF_022747635.1 Hetaerina americana
CTTTTTGGCGACGGAAGTTGTGGCTTGAATTCCAGAAGACCATATTTATTTTCCACGGGCCGACTAACGGATCGTTGAATTTTCATAATTCGAGCCGAAATAACTATTTGAAAAAATTTAATCACTTTCATATAGCTTCCATGTAAAATTCATGGGAAACTTTGATAACTTTGAGTCATTTCTTTCTCCAACGAGAGAGTAAATTTCACTCTCCCTTCCTGTAGTGGCGACTCTTTCGGAAAAGGCTTTGGAAGCGGCGTGATATAACCCACTTGTCAAAAGTTGGCTTCTAACTCCATTAAAAAGAGCGGAATTGAATTTCATAAGTCCACAGAGACGTTTTTGTTCACCGAAAAAAGCTTTCTTTACGAGAATTAATAATCCTATTAAGTTTTGTGAACTCGACTGCGGCAATTTACATAAATTCGGATCAGTTTTTCTTAGGGTTAGGGCCTACTATTGGAAACATTATCTGCAGCGGGGATGACCCCACAACAGAGTTCGCATTTCTGTTTTTAGGGCCAAAATAGGGTCGTCAATGTGAGACTGGGCGATTACCACACACGGAAAAAGTTACGAAAGTTTTAACCAGGATTATAAAACCAGTTTATGATAATGATATAATAATTTTAGAATCATAGGTCACTCTTCTTCTTCCAACGTAATTTGTCATACAGTAATATATTTAGCAAATAAGAGAATCATCCGTGACATAATCACTTAGACATAACAACTCATGACTTTGTCGACAGTATAATTAAAGCAATTATGCATACATTTTCACATCCAAAAAAACAGTCTCCTTTCAACCGAAACGACACAACTGCGTCGAAATACAAAAAAGAGCATTTACTGCGATTTTCTAAGTTTGCCTCAACGAATTGTTACATTCTTCTTCTGTGCCATCATTTTTACACAAATTTGCTTTCCTTCACTGACTGCCGCGACTTTCCGCACAGACCATTTCGCAACTTTTGCCCCAGAAAAGGTGCCGAGCTTCTCAGATCAGAGCGGCATGCCACACCCTAATTAGGATAATATAATTTACGATGTATATTACCCTTATTGAAATGATACCCAAAAAATCATTTAGACGTGCTCCTAGAAAGACTCACGTTTGAACGTCCTGCACTTGAAAAGAGAAACCAACCACTCTTCTTTCCGATCGATGAGAACTACATCCGCCAAATTCGCAATGGAAAAGTATTTTTCCCTCTCCTCGCATTAGAAATTGTAGAGTCTCAGCCCACTTTGTTCTTGCATTCACATTTCCAATATTTTCGTTTGAAATCGCATTAAGGAGAGCGAATGAAGCGAGTGGAAATTTGGAGGTCAGTCACTAAGGAATAATTTTGGTCCGAACTCACACAAGGGTTACTTATCCGTCCCCTCTAGAGCAGGCGCCACTTCGGACGAGACATCACGCCATATCCTCGTTGCAAGACATCCCTCATTTTCTCCTTAAGCACGCGAGGCGAGGCGTTGGGGAGGGATTAGAGGGGTCAGGGGGACGTCCGGAGGTGCCGATGACGCCACTGGCCGCCAAAGGCCTGGGTGCGTCCCGAGGACCTCGCTTCCGACCCTCCGTCCCCGCCTGACGATTGTCCCGCGCACAAATGGCCTGGGGTCCCCGGGCAGGGAGGAGCCACCGCGTCCATCCATTCATCGAACCTTGTGCAGCAATTTTTGGCGAAACACAAGATTGCAGGGCCAGTCTCGCCAGCCTCCGTACAATCCCGACATCGCTCCCTGCGACTTTTGAATGGAAATGGCGCTTGAAGGAAAGCGATTCGACGACATCGACACGATTCAGAGTAATAGCTGAAGGCCATTCATTCCAAAATCAACGATTCCAAGATCTTCTTTAACATGTGGAAGCACCGCTGGGAACGTGTGGTTCAATCGAATGGGCAAAACTACTTCGAAGGATTCTACTCGGCCCGGATGCCATGAAGATTAGCAGCAATGCGGATAGATATGAACACAGGTCGGATAGCTTTCGGACACACCCCGTATACTATATTTATACAAACAGATACACTAAGAAGTCTCTTATTTATCGTTGTCATTCATAGAAGTAAGTAGAAATCCTTGCGTCCTTCGAAAGGTAATTCTGCAGCGTCAAACGTCAAATGGATGCGGGTCACATTACGAGAAACGTCGAACGTACGTAAAGTGGAGTGCAGCCCCTTGGGTGCCCGGAAAAAGCCATTTCGACATCAAGAGGGCGTCCCTCTCTCGAGAAATAAATGAGGCGAGGGTCTTTCCGAATCATTCATCGCCGCGTGATGCTGTTTTAAATCTAATCAAATAAATTACATGACTTTAATTACGAGGGTCGACGCTGTAAAATGCGATTCCCCGCCGCGATCATTAACCAGCGTCCGAAATGCGGCAGAGGGTAATTCAAGTGTAAAGGCTTTCGGTTCGTCGAAAATAGGATTTATCTGATTTCCATTACGAATTGTCTCGCGGGTTTGAGTTCGAGCGGGGCCGTTTATGCGGCGATAAACATGCAGCAGGGGTTTAAGCGTAGTGCAAGGCGTTTGACGGGCAAATGGGGCGGGGGGGAGGAGGAGGGCGGGGGGGGGGAGGAGGAGGGAGGGGGGGTGGAGAGAACGGTCATGTTCGATGGGGTCGGGTGCAAAGGCACTCCGCACTTGAGCCTAGGGAAGGAGTTTTGTTCCCGAGTCATCCATAAACCTATTTTGCATCGGGAACGAAAATACTGGCAGGACACGGGAACGGAAAACGAAGACGTGTCATCCGCGCCTCCAAAATATTTCATTCGTCCACCCCTTGCCTCACGAGGAATATTCTCGTTCTCAGTTCATGTTTTCTCCACATTAGCGGATCACCATTTTCAAAAAAATGTGCGGGCTTAGATCCGCAACCAGCTGCTCCGCTCCCTTTTCATTCCTTGGAAAAATTAATAATTGGGTCATTTCTTAATTAATCCCTCCCAAATTCATGAATTCATTTCCTTCGTATTCCTAAGAAATTCTCGGAGGTAATGCTAATCGCTGGATTTGAATTTTCTCGACAAAATTAAAAAGAAAATAATTCCCTCCAGGTAAATTAAAGAGAAGCTCGAACTTCTCCCCGTGGATAATCTTTGATAAAAAAATTAAAGACTGATTAATCCATTCTCCGGTGCTAAGTGTTCTTTAGTCTAATCATTCCACGAAATATAATACCGTTAACCAACTATTTTAATTATCCGCCATTCTACAAAAGAATTAATTCAGTGACATAAGCGTATCCCTTTAAAAATAGGAAATGTCAATTTTTCATCGCTGGAGATCCATTTGAAATTGATCACAAATATGCGGAAACGAACGAATGACGACCGTAAAAATACAAATAAACGTGACTACGGATTAGAATACCATAAATTAAATCTTAATTTGAAGAGCACCTCCTAATAATTTTCAGAGTTATTTTAGTGCATTCATTAAAGTTTGCCTATAAAATGAGTATATCATTAATTTATATGAGGAATTATAAATAATGATTACTTCCGGGGAAAGTTAACAAATTCGGACTTGAATTAAAACATAAATCAAGTATTTTTGGGGGAAAAATTTAATGTGCGAGTCCAGTAACATTTTCTTTGCCCTCACTTGCGAAAACGAAACCCCGTATTTATTTATAAGTATTGTTGAACTAACCATTTTAGTGATAATACACACCTGTACATATAGCATGATATTTCAACATCGTTATCGAAGTTACCAATGTACGCTGTGCTCCTCCCAGTCCCCAGACATGCCTTCCGAGGGCAAGAACAAATAATAGCATCCACTCTATTTAGCTGGTGCACGATCAATAATCGCGCTGTGTACAGAGTTACATAAATTCTACCGTGCGAAAATACGTATGCATTCCCTCTACGCGTGTATGCTATATGATAGAAAAGGGGATTCAAAATGGTTATTAGTGCGTTCAAATGCATTAATCATAAAGATTATTTATAATTTTCCAACGAATTAAGTGCGTACTACACGTTGCAAGGGTACATGCACCATCTTCAGTAGAAAATACAGGTATTTAGTACATTAAGAAGAAAAAATGAAAAATGAAGTGCGCAATAAGTTTGGCTGGACATAACAACTATTTTGTGTCATTACGTGTGTCACACCCACAAACTGTTGACCTTAATTACTAATGCCTAAGGCCTTGTTTTGAGTATGCCATATTCGTGTATGATGTCCCATACTAATTTGCTTGTATTCAACAAACAATAAAAATAATACCGCGCCTCCGAAATTGAAAATACCTTGTCGTCTGTTACCTAGTGATCTTATCTACAGTAGATCAATTGAAACATTGGTGACCTCGCGTGTACACAATTGCAAACTGGGACGGTGTCCTAAAGGAAACAACCCCGGCGGTGTGCCACACCACGCACACCGCCCTAAAAACTCATTAGTATCCACAAACGATTTTCTTTTATTATTTGATCGTCTTCAGTAAAAGTAAATCCTACAATTTTACAGAACAATAGTGGAAATTTGAAATTTCTCCCGGTCTAAGAACAAAACCTTCAAGTTCAATGGAATCAGAAATAAACTATGTGTGTACAAGAATGTGCTTATACACACACACAAACACAAATATTTTTTTAAGGTTATCTACCGGTTAAAGTAGGTTTTAGGATAGACGCAACTACCAAATAAATATTTTATTACTCCCAACAAAACACAAAATCCCGCAACCTACTATACATCAGGTCCCTCTTCATTTCTGAGTATTTCCTTCCACTCTTCATTCCTTCAAACATCCCCATCCTGTTCCTTCCCTTTCCTCGTTTCCCTAACATTCTCCCCTCCATTACTGTCTTCAACATCCCGCTGCCGGTCAATACCCCCTTCATCCACTTTTCCTGCCTCCATAGGATTTCTCCCAACAAACCCCTCTCTTCGCCCACCATACCAAGTACTTCCTCATTTGTTTTCTTCTCTGTCCATTTCACCCTCTCCATTCTTCTCCACACCCACATTTCAAAAGCCCCCAGCCTACGCCTATCATCCTGCTTCAATGACCACGTTTCCACGCCGTACATAGCTACGCTCCATATGAAAGCTTTCACGAGTCCTTTCTTAAAATCCTTACTCAACGTCACACTCATAAACTCCCTCCTCCTAAAGGCATCTTTGCCTAGCGCAATTCATCTCCTTACGTCCCTACTACATTGACCGTCTCAGTCCAAAACACTACCGAAATACGTTAACTGTTCTACCTGCTCTAGTTTTTGCCCTCCTATTTTAATGTTTATCTTAGCCTTTTTTCTTTCAAGAAAATCGCATAACCTTTGCTTTATCAATATCGATTTTCATCCCATACCTGTCGCACTGAATTTCCAATTCACTAAGCAATGCTTGCAACCCCTTGGCTGACTGACAATTATAAAGCTTAGTCATCAGCAAACCTAACTTATTTCACGAATTCCCCGCCCACTTTCATTCCTACCTCCATTTCTTCCCACGCCTCTTTGATCATTTCCTCTGCATACAGGTTAAACAGCAACGGATATAATGGGCAACCCCGCCTTACACCTCTTCCTAACACTGACCAATCGGACTCCCCGTTCCCCACTCGCACCTGAGCGGTATGAGACATGTACAGGTTGCGTATTAGACTCCTTTCCCTCCAGTCTATTCCTATTTTCTACAATATACTCATTAGTTTTTCCCAATTCACTCTATCAAACGCTTTTTCGAAATCTACGAAACAGGCAAATACCTCCTGGTTGTGTTCTATATTCCTCTCGATTAATAATCTCATTACTGCAATGGCATCACGCGTACCTCTACCCTTCCTAAACCCAAACTGATCATCCCCTAAGTAATCACTTGCCCTACTCTCTATCCTTTTGTTTATTAACCAGAGAACAACTTTAGCTGTATGGGATATCAAACTTATTGTCCTGTAGTCCTCACATGATGTAGCCTTTACCTTTTTCGGAATAGGAACTAAAACTGATTTCACAAAGTCTTCCGGCCAGATTCCTTCCTCATAGATATTACGAATCAGTCTATATGGCCTCTTCCTCCCAAATTTGCCTAAACATCTCTTTAGTTCCGCAGGAATGTTATCCACCCCTACGGCCTTGATGCCCTTTCTATCTCATCGTCGAGTATGCCGGGACCTAAAGTATCTTCCTCTACGTCATACTCATTTTCTATGTCTAACTTTGTTAGCCTACGCTCTTTACTATATAGTTCTTCTATATATTTCTTCCATCTCTCTTGGATCTTTCCTGCGTCAACTATTACCTTACCCGCCTTATCTCTAACTTCTATCGTTGATCTTCCTTTCTTACTTCGCGATAAAGATTTAACTTTGCTGTACAGCGCACCGATTTCCCCCTCCCCCTGCAGACTTTCCATATCCTCGCACTGCGTCTTCCACCATGCTTCTTTTGCTTTAATTGTTGCCCGCCTTATTTTATTGTTTAATTCTTTGTACTTCATTTTGCCTAATTCTGTATTTACATTCTTCCATTTTCGCCGCTCGACCATCTTTGTAATCATCTCATCCGTGATCCATGGTTTCCTAGTCCTTTTATAGTTAACGGTCCCAATAGTGTCTTTTGCGGCTATACACAACCCTTTCTTGATACTTTCCCATTTTTCTTCGATAGTACATAGCTCTTTACCATCCTACATGATTTCCTCTACCGCCTGTTTGTATTCCTTCCTTTTCAAACCATATAAGCCTTTTACATTCCATTTCCTGACTAGCCGCCCCTGCCTTATCTTTTTGAACGGACGCTACATTTCATAACCACTAAATTGTGGTCAGAGTCCGCATCCGCTCCCGGGAAGCTGTGGGAATTTATCACACTGTTCCTAAACCTGTGTCTAACCAGGATATGATCTAGCTGATATCTTCCTGAGTGACCTGGCATTTTCCATGTATACCTGCGTCTTTTGTGGTGTCTAAACCAAGTGTTGGTGATGACTAATCCATCTCCTGCAGAACTCAACTGCTTTCTCCCCGCGGTCATTCCTCGTGCCAAAACCGTAGTCCTTGACTTTGTCACCATCTCTTCCTTCGCCTACCGTCACATTCCAATCCCCCATCACTATCAAATGTTTTCCTGCAGGAACACATGCGATAATGTCCTCTAACTGATCGTATATCCTATCAACCTCTTCTTCCTTATGGTTGCTCAGTTGCATGTGTTCCTGAATAACAACCAAATTCGTCGGTTCTGCTTTTATCTCTACTAGTAGTATTCTATCCGTTACCTACTCTATGTTGACTAAGCTTCTTCCTACCTCTTCATTTAATACTATGGCAACCCCTCGTACGCTCTCGTCCCCGCCGCTGTATATTACTCTATACTTATCACTCCAGTAATCCCCACTATCTTTCCATCTCACCTCGCATAGACCTAATATATTGATATTTCCCCTTTCCATCTCTCGATTAACATTCTCCAAAGATAATTGAGGTGGTTTCCCGTTGACTTCCTCAATAGTGTTTTTAACG